>NC_090804.1:28096185-28103685 GCF_036512215.1 Solanum lycopersicum
ACCCGTGTTTTGTACTGACCCCTACTTTTATGTTTTCTTCTAGTTTATTTGTGGAGTGCAGCAAACGTGCCATCGTCTTCAACTCAACAGTAATTCAAGCCAGTCTTACTACATCGGAAATTCAGGGTGAGCTAATGCTTCTAGCTTGGACTGGATCTTCTTCTTCAAGTCTTGATGCCTTGAACTTCCGGCATGGACTAGCTTCTTATGTATTTTTAGATTTTTGAATACTCTTAGTTTAGTCATTTGATCGTAGATGTTCTTGTGATGATGACTTGCAGATTTTGGGGAATAATAGATGTTGAATTTTAGAAGTTAATGAATTGGTCTTTATTTAATGAGTTTAAGTCTTCCGCATTACTTTCTGTTGATATTATATTGAAATGTTAAGGTTAGATTGGTTGGTTCGCTCACATAGGAGGGTAAGTGTGGGTGCCAGTCGCAACTCGGTTTGGGTCGTGACAGATAATAATAATAATGTTAATAATAATGATAATATTATTAATAATAATAATAATAATAATAATAATATTGATAATAATAATAATAATAATAATATTGATAATAACAATAATAAGAATGATAATACTAATGATAATAATAATAATAATAATAATGATGATAATATTAATAATAATGATAATAATAATGATAATGATAATAATAATAATTATTATGATACTAATAATAATGATAATAATGATAAAGATAATAATAATAATAATAATAATAATAATAATGATAATAATGATAATTATAATGATAATAATAATAATGATAATAATAATAATAATAATGATAATAATAATAATGATCATAATAATAATAATTGTAACGACCTGTTTAGTCGTTTTGAGCAGCAGATTTTATTTCTGGAAAAACAGGCTGAGGCGACGGACCCAACGACGGACCATCATGGGCACGACGGACCGTCGCAGGGTCTCGTTTCAAAACACTTAGAAAAACTGAAAATTGGATACTGAAAATCGACTCTCTGAACTTCGTAACGAAATGACAGGACGGACCGTCACAGGTGTGACGGACCGTCACAGACCCTTGGTGGAAATTTGGGTCTCTAAACTTTGCGACGACCTGCAGGACGGACCGTCGCAGGCACGACGGCCCGTCACAGGTTGTGCAATCCCAGTCCGATCGGATTTCTTTATACGTTTTAAGGGACGTTTTTGACTATTCCTGCTTTAATTATAAGGTTACTGGGTTAATGTTAATAAGTCTAATTACTTGGGGGTTAAAAGAGGTAACCTTAAGTTAATTACTGGGTTATTATTGCCATCTTTTACACTTGATTATATTTTAATTAGGGTAAAAGAAAGAGGGTTTGAATAAGAAAAATAGAAAGAACAAAGAGAAAACAGAAAAAGAAAGAGAAACGAAGAGGATAGCAAGGATTTTGAGAAGATAACTTGTTGATCGCAATTCTTCGGTGGAGGTAGATTATGGTTTTCATGCTTTCATAGTAAACTCTTAATAGAGAATGATATGTATTGGTAGTATTGTAAACCCTGCTATGTGCTTAATTTTGCATGCATGAACGTGATTATATAATTGTGATTATATTAAGCATGATGAAGTTATTGAATCCCAAATCTCGATAAAAACCTAATCTCTTTTTAATGATGATGCCTTGGTAAGGGAGAAGGCTTGATGAACTAAAGTAATGAGATTGATGATGCCTTGGTAAGAAAGAAGGCTTGATGAATTGATGGAAGGAGATTAGGGGATCGGGTGTCACGAACCGACACGTAGTATTAGGGGATCGGGTGTCACGAACCGACACGTAGTATTAGGGGATCGGGTGTCACAAACCGACACGTAGATTTAGGGGATCGGGTGTCACGAACCGACACATAGTTTTAGGGGATCGGGTGTCACGAACCGACACGTAGTATTAGGGGATCGGGTGTCACGAACCGATACGTAGTATTAGGGGATCGGGTGTCATGAACCGACACGTAGTATTAGGGGATCGGGTGTCACGAACCGACACGTAGATTTAGGGGATCGGGTGTCACGAACCGACACATAGATTTAGGGGATCGGGTGTCACGAACCGACACATAGATTTAGGGGATCGGAGTGTCACGTACCGACACGAGAGGATTAATGAATATTGAGGGAGCGGAGTGTCACGTACCGACACAAGAGAAATAAAGATAATGAATCTTGAAAGATGTTAATATACTCAACCTAATGAACATGATTCCCAAATGAGTATGGTATCGAGGCTTGAGTCCTCGTGTGTGAACTTGAAGGTAATTGTTAATGATATAGTATTTGTTGTTGCTACATGTTGAGTATCATAGTTGATTTTATGATATTACTTGGTATATATTGATTTCTATTTTGAGTTGGCTGATGATATCTACTCAGTACCCGTGTTTTGTACTGACCCCTACTTTTATGTTCTCTTCTTGTTTATTTGTGGAGTGCAGCAAACGTGCCATCATCTTCAACTCAACAGTAATTCAAGCCAGTCTTACTACATCGGAAATTCAGGGTGAGCTAATGCTTCTAGCTTGGAATGGATCTTCTTTTCCAAGTCTTGATGCCTTGAACTTCCGGCATGGACTAGCTTCTTATGTATTTTTAGCTTTTAGAATACTCTTAGTTTAGTCATTTGATCGTAGATGTTCTTGTGATGATGACTTCCAGATTTTGGGAAATAATAGTTATTGAATTGGTTTTTATTAATGAGTTTAAGTCTTCCGCATTACTTTATGTTGATAGTACATTGAAATGTTAAGGTTTAGATTTGGTTGGTTCGCTCACACAGGAGGGTAAGTGTGGGTGCCAGTCGCGTCCCGATTTGGGTCGTGACAAACTTGGTATCAGAACATTAGGTTCGTTGGTCTCATCACACAAGAACGAGTCTAGTAGAGTCTTAAGGAACGGTAGGGGGACGCCTTTACTTTTCCTTGAGAGGCTATAAGACTTTAGGAAAATTCCATTCTTTCTTTCTTCTTTCGTGCTATTACTTGGGTCCAATTGGTATCTAGGTGATACAAATTGGTATCTGACCATCTTCACTCTATTTCGCAGATGGTTAGAACTAGAGCAACGACTACGCCAACACCAACACCAGCACCAGCGGGACAGGGTGCGTCTGAGCCAGCCACTGGGGCTGTAGCTCGAGGAAGAGCAGCGGCAAGAGGCCGTGGTAGAGGTCGTGGGAGGACGTCCTCTAGGGGAAGAGGACGAGCACCTAGCCCATCTGATACTATGGCAGTGACTCCTCCACCTACTGAGGAAGTAATAAGAGAAGGGGAGGATGGGGAAAATGAACAAGTGCAGAATGAGGGATTGCCACCCCAACCTACCCCAGAGATGATCAATCAGGTTCTCGCCTATCTCAGTGGGTTGTCTGATCAAGGTCAGGCACCTCCAGTGTTTTCTGCACCAACACCTCCGGTTTCAGAGGTACAACATGCAGCCACTATGGCTCCTCGTATGGATGCCTCATTAGATATAGACACGTTTCCACGTCTGACTACTGGGCCTATAATGACAAATGATCAGCATGAACTTTTCAGTAAGTTCTTGAAATTGAAACCTCCAGTCTTCAAGGGTACTGAATCTGAGGATGCTTACGATTTTCTGGTTGATTGTCATGAGCTACTACACAAGATGGGTATTGTAGAACGGTTTGGTGTTGAGTTCGTGAGTTATCAGTTTCAAGGGAACGCCAAAATGTGGTGGCGGTCACATGTTGAGTGTCAACCAACAGAAGCACCACCTATGACTTGGGCGTCATTCTCTAGCTTGTTTATGGAGAAGTATATCCCTCGGACATTGAGGGATAGGAAAAGGGATGAGTTCTTGAGCCTAGAGCAAGGTAGGATGTCGGTCAATGCATATGAGGCTAAGTTTTGTGCACTATCCAGATATGCCACCCAACTTTGTTTCAGTCCACAAGAGCGGATTCGTCGTTTTGTGAAGGGGTTGAGGTCAGAGTTGCGGATTTCAGCCTTACAGGTAGCGGCTACGGCAAAATCCTTCCAAGAAGTGGTAGATTTCATGGTAGAGGTGGAAGGAGTGAAGCCAGATGAATTCACCATGCATCGACATCAAAGAGGTTTCGAAAGGGAGGTGATTTTAATGGTTCTTACTCTAGAGGACAGGGTTCCGGAGGTTACTCAGTTCGACCAATTCAGTCTTCGCTACAGACTGTAGTTGGGGGTCCACCTCAGACCGGTCAACACTTCTCTGAGAGGCCTATGCTTGACTCTAAAGAGTGTTATGGATGTGGGGAGACTGGACATATTAGGAGGAATTGTCCCAAACAGAGTTATAGACCCCCAATGGCTAGAGGTAGAGGTGGTCATGGTAGAGGCCGTTATTCTGGAGGACGTGGTGGTCGAGGTAATGGTGGTCACCAAAATGGTCGAGGTGATGGGCAAACTGGAGCCACTACATCACAAAATGGTAGGGGCAATGGACAGACAAACGATAGGGCCCATTGTTACGCTTTCCCTGGGCGGACTGAAGCAGAGGCATCTGATGCTGTCATCACAGGTAATCTTCTGGTTTGTGATTGCATGGCTTCTGTATTGTTTGATCCTTGATCCACATTTTCTTATGTATCTTCCTCATTTGCTAATGGTCTAAACTTACATTGTGAATTACTTGAGATGCCTATTCGTGTTTCTACTCCGGTGGGTGAGTCTGTGGTAGTTGAAAAGGTATATAGGTCTTGTTTGGTGAACTTTGTGGGGAGCAACACTTATGTAGATTTGGTTATCTTAGAAATGGATGATTTTAATGTAATTCTGGGTATGACTTGGCTTTCTCTGCAATTTGCGATCTTGCATTGTAATGCTAAAACGATGACGTTAGCCAAGCCTAGGACAGATCCGTTAGTGTGGGAGGGTGACTACACTTCCAATCCGGTGCGTATCATCTCCTTTCTTCGTGCTAAGAAAATGGTTAGTAAAGGGTGTTTAGCTTTCTTGGCACATCTCAAGGATGACACTACCCAAGTACCTTCGATTGAGTCGGTTTCGGTGGTCCGTGAGTTTCTGGATGTGTTCCCTGCAGATCTTCCTGGTATGCCACCAGATAGGGATATTGATTTCTGTATTGACCTTGAACCGGGTACTCGCCCCATTTCGATACCCCCTTATAGAATGGCTCCCGCGGAGTTAAGAGAGTTAAAAGCCCAACTTCAAGAGTTGTTAAACAAAGGCTTTATTAGACCAAGTGCATCTCCTTGGGGTGCTCCGGTTTTGTTTGTGAAGAAGAAGGATGGGAGTTTTCGGATGTGCATAGACTACCGGCAGTTGAACAAGGTAACCATAAAGAACAAGTACCCTCTTCCCCGCATTGATGACTTGTTCGATCAAATACAAGGTGCTTGTGTCTTCTCTAAGATTCACTTGAGATCCGGTTATCATCAATTGAAAATACGGGCAACGGATGTGCCAAAGACTACTTTTCGAACGAGGTATGGGCATTACGAATTTGTAGTGATGTCTTATGGTCTTACGAATGCCCCTGCTGCGTTCATGAGCTTGATGAACGGGATTTTTAAGCCATATTTGAACCTCTTCGTGATCGTATTTATTGATGATATACTGATATACTCAAAAAGCAAGAAGGAACATGAGGAGCATTTGAGAATGGTGTTAGAGTTGTTGAGGAAGAAGAAGCTTTATGCCAAATTCTCCAAGTGTGAGTTTTGGCTAGATTCAGTGTCCTTCTTGGGACACGTGGTCTCTAAGGAGGGAGTGATGGTGGATCCATCTAAGATTGAGACAGTAAAGAATTGGGTAAGACCTACTAATGTGTCAGAAATATGGAGCTTTGTTGGGTTAGCTAGCTACTACCGCCGATTTGTCAAGGGATTCTCTGCTATTGCTTCCCAACTGACGAACTTGACTAAGCAAAATGTTCCATTTGTATGGTCGGATGAGTGTGAAGAAAGCTTTCAGAAGCTCAAGACTTTGTTGACTACCGCACCCATTCTCACCTTGCCAGTGGAAGGTAAGAATTTCATTGTCTATTGTGATGCATCCTATTCGGGTTTGGGTGCAGTGCTAATGCAAGAGAAGAATGTGATTGCTTATGCTTCAAGACAATTAAAAGCGCATGAACGTAACTATCCAACTCATGATTTGGAATTGGCCGCGGTAGTGTTTGCATTAAAGCAATGGAGACACTATTTATATGGGGTTAAGTGTGAGATCTATACGGATCATCGTAGCCTACAGTATGTCTTTACTCAGAAAGATTTGAACTTGAGACAGAGGAGATGGATGGAACTACTGAAGGACTACGACATCACTATTTTGTATCATCCGGGGAAGGCGAATGTTGTAGCGGATGCTTTAAGTAGAAAGGCGGGAAGCATGGGAAGTCTAGCTCACTTGCAAGCTTCTAGACGCCCATTGGCTAGAGAAGTTCAGATTCTGGCTAACGACCTTATGAGATTAGAAGTAAATGAGAAGGGAGGACTTTTAGCTTGTGTGGAGGCAAGATCTTCCTTCCTTGACAAGATTAAGGGAAAGCAGTTTAATGATGAAAAATTGATCCGGATCCGAGATAAAGTGTTGCGAGGAGAGGCTAAGGAAGCACAAATCGATGAGGAAGGTGTTTTGAGGATTAAGGGCAGGGTATGTGTACCCCGCGTCGATGATTTGATCAACACCATTCGGACAGAGGCTCATAGTTCAAGGTATTCAATACATCCGGGTGCAACCAAGATGTACCGTGACCTAAAGCAACACTTTTGGTGGAGTAGAATGAAGCGTGATATTATAGATTTTATTGCCAAATGTCAAAACTGTCAACAAGTAAAGTATGAACACCAAAGGCCCGGAGGAACACTTCAGAGGATGCCCATTCCGGAATGGAAATGGGAGAGAATCGCAATGGACTTCGTGGTTGGTCTTCCAAAGACGATGGGTAAGTACGACTTTATTTGGGTGATTGTTGATAGGTTAACTAAGTCTGCTCATTTTATTCCGGTTAAGGTGACTTACAATGCCGAGAAGTTATCCAAGATCTATATCTCAGAAATCGTTCGGTTGCATGGGGTTCCACTATCCATCATATCAGATAGAGGTACGCAGTTTACTTCTAAATTTTGGAAAACATTGCATGCGGAATTGGGTACTAGCTTGGACCTTAGTACTGCGTTCCATCCTCAGACCGATGGTCAGTCTGAGTGAACGATTCAAGTGTTGGAGGATATGCTTCGTGCATGTGTGATAGAATTTGGTGGTCAGTGGGATAGCTTTTTACCCTTAGCGGAATTTTCATACAATAATAGCTATCACTCGAGCATTGATATGGCTCCATTTGAAGCATTGTATGGTAGGAGATGTAGGTCCCCCATTGGTTGGTTTGATGCGTTCGAGGTTAGACCTTGGGGTACTGATCTTCTGAGAGATTCAATGGAGAAGGTGAAATCTATTCAAGAAAAGCTTCTAGCTGCTCAAAGTAGACAGAAGGAGTATGCAGATCGGAAGGTTAGAGACTTGG
>NC_090804.1:28108685-28116185 GCF_036512215.1 Solanum lycopersicum
TAAAGAAATCCGACCCAGACTGGGATTACGCAACCTGCGACGCCCTATCGTGCCTGCGACGGTCCGTCCTGCAGGTCGTCGCAAGGTTCAGAGAATGGATTTTTATTGAAGGCTCTGTGATGGTCCGTCACGCTTGTGACGGTCCGTCCTGCCATTCCGTCACGAAGTTCAGAAAGTCGATTTTCAGTACCCAATTTCAAAATCTCTAAGTGTTTTGAAACGAGACCCTGCGACGGTCCGTTGTGCCCATGACGGTCCGTCGTGGGGTCCGTCGCTTCTGTCAGTTTTTCCAGAATTGAAGTCTGCTGCTCAAAACGACTAAACAGGTCGTTACATAATAATAATAATAATAATAATAATAATAATAATAATAATAATAATAATAATAATGATGATGATAATAATGATAATAATAATGATAAATAATAATAATAATAATAATAATATTGATAATAATAATGATATTAATAATATCATAATAATAATGATGATAATAATAATGAATGTTATGCCTTTTGGATTAAAAAACGCACCTTCTGAGTTTCTAAAAATTATGAATGATATTTTTAATCCCTATATGGATTTCATTATTGTATACATTGATGATATTCTTATTTATTCTAAAACTTTAGAATCTCATATCAAGCATCTTGATATTTTTAAAATTATTGTTATCCAAAATGGTTTAGTTATATCTAAAACCAAAATGAGTCTTTTCCAGACCGATGTAAGGTTTCTGGGTCATCAAATTTGCAAAAGGAGAATTACTCCAATTCAAAGATCCATAGATTTTGCATCAAAATTTCCTGATGAAATCATTGATAAAACTATGCTACAAAGATTTTTGGGCAGCTTAAATTATATTTCACCTTTTTACAAAAATTTATCTAAAGATCTTGCTCCTCTGACAGATAGGTTGAAGAAAGGTAGAATGTTACCTTGGAATGAAGATCTGACCAAGTTAATTAAAACCATTAAGCAAAGAGTTAAAGTTTTACCTTGTCTTACTCTTGCTAACCCTAATTGGATTAAAATCATTGAGACAGATGCATCTAACATTGGTTATGGTGGGATTTTAAAGCAGGTTAATCCTAATGACAAAATAGAATACCTTGTTAGATTTCATTCAGGCAAATGGTCTGATTCACAGCGAAAATATGCGACTGTGGCTCATGAAATGTCTTGTGTGGTTAAATGTGTATTAAAATTCCAAGATGATTTATATAATCAAAAATTTATTATAAGAACTGATGCTCAGTCAATTAAGTATATGTTTGATAAAGACTTCAAGCACGATATATCAAAATTAATGTTTGCTAGGTGGCAAACACAGCTAGCTCCTTTTGATTTTGAAATTCATTATAAAAAGGGAAGTGATAACTCTCTTCCTGATTTCTTATCCAGAGAATTTCTAAATAATCAGAATGTCTCCTTATAGTTTTGTATTTGGGAATAAGACTCTTATCACAATTTGTATAGCTTTACAGTCATTAAGTACAGATTTAAAAGAAACTATTATTGATAGAATATTTGATAGTATTCTAATGGAAGATTTCCTCCATGATTATGAAACTATTTCCCTAGATGATAATAATTGGGAATATGACATTGAAGGACATTTTGATAATTATTAAAGTTTGTTCATCTTTTCAGGATGGCGGGAGGTAATGAACCTCCATGGTCACATATTCATGGTCGAGGAGGAAGAAACAGCAGGGGTAGAGGAAGATCATCCTCTTACCAATCTACAAGGTCGTCATACGACTCTTCTTACCCAGTTATACGACATGGAAACAAAACCTTGATTAAATCAAAGGTTGGAGAAGCTTCTTCATCAGCTTCATCTACATTAAATCTTAAGGATATTCCGAAAGAAAGTTCATTATATGAACAAATTCAAGCATATCTACAAACAAAAGAGCAAAGTCATACTTTTGCCTCTATAGCCAAAGAAACTGAACCAGTCAGTAATCCAGAAGAAACGGATAAAAAAGAAATTATATTTCTTTTGGAAAATTCTGATATTCAGAGAAAAAATGAGCCCTGGAATATACTCCAGAGATATCTCACGAAAGGATTATATTTTCCTGGCGAGACATATAAGTCTCGAACTTACTATGAATCTATTCTCAGTAATACTAAAAGTGCAGAATTTCAGCACTTTTCTGATTTTGATAATACTATTTATAATTTCTCCAAGATAACATTCAAGCAGATTATATCAGCTGAAGATTGGGGAATCTCCACTCTTCAAGAAAAACAAGTTATGGTTAATGGGGTAAATGTGAGTTTTACCTACTGGGATTATATCCAAGCTTTTAACAAAGTTTTTTATTATAATAATTATAAGCAAAAACACACTTGGTTTGTAAAAATATATGCTAAGGTTTTTTCAAAGATTTACCAAACTGGTTTTTAAATTGGTGGTCTCTCCATGGACCAACGGTAAAGATTTTACCAGATAACTTTTTTATTCTTTATAAGGAATGGGCAAAAGTTTCCCCATTTATTACAAACTTATTTTTACAAGATCATGTTTCATGTATTGATAAAATAGATCAGATGTATTTTTTTATAGAATTCTCAATTCCTTGGATCCATAAATGGACTCCAGAAATGGGCTATACCCCAGGAGAAAACATCCCTTGCTTATACAGAAAGTATTTTACAAACTTTTGGGACAAATTAAATTGTAAGGATCCAGCCATAGGCAAATTATATGGACAAGAACTTCTGGACCAGATCAGCAACACTATAAAATTTATCAAGAAATTCCTCAAAAGGATATTTCTGCAGAAGGTTCAGTAAAGCATATTGCTAGAAGAATTTCAATCCAAGAAGGAAATAAAGAAGAATTAATAAATAAATATTTGGCCGAAATTAAAAGGAATCTGTTAATAGACATTGCAGAATTTGATAAATCAGACACTTCCATGAGAAGTGGTCAAAGCGATACAGCTGATGAACAGTCTGTAGATCAAAACTGCGAGCTATCAGAAGGACAGCTGCAACAAGCAGAAGAATTCCTAGCATCTATGAAGGAACAGGAACACACAATAAAGAAGAACCTTAAAGGAAAAGATAAGATTTAAAATCTTATCGAAAATCTTATCTTTTAACTGTTTAAAACAGTATGTAGGGCCCATATGAGGACCCCCTCTTTACTTTTAATGTTTATATAAGAAGCCTCACTTAGAAGCAAGAGGTAAGTGTTTTTTTTAGATTTGGAAGTTTGGATTTCTCTCTCTCTCTCTCTCTCCTTTGTAAAAACCTTTCTTTGTGAGTAATAAAAAGCAATAGCTTTGGTTTAAAAGAACTCTGTTCAAGGTATTATTTTTATTTCTTTTATTATTATCTTTTCATGTTTGCCGCCTCCATGGCCGGCTAAGTTATTTTCATATCTATGCTAGCTTCATAAGATCTGTATGATGTTCTTATTTACTATCTGGATCTAACTAAGTTATAATGCATTCATATTATAGTTCTTTATTCTTTTATCACAAGTTTTGACTTGGTTTCAAGGTGGTGGTAAATTTCAAATATCAATGATAGCGAGCATGTGGTATTTGTAAGTCCCCATTTGATTTATTAGGGGCAGCCTGAAACCCTTGTTAAAACTGCTATCAATTGATGTTTAAAATGATCTCCCATGCTTGAGTAAAAGGTTACCATACAGCCGAAACTTAGGATAAAACTTTAAACATAACTATAATACGTCGCATGTTATAACCTGGTGTACAAAGCTTGATCTGGATGGCCGCGCGGACTACCGCCAGCTAATAGATCCTGTTATGATGGTATAATTATGTGGTTGGATCTGAGCTTATATGCCTTTCTTATAGAATTTATTATAAGTTATTAACTACTTTGAATCCTAGATGTAAATTATACGATTCATCTAGTGAAACTATCCTTGTCGAAACTAATTTTGTTAAATAAAAAATTACGACAAGAAGGCCTATTAAATGGGATGAGATCAATTTTCCAGACAAATGGATTTTAAACAATACTGTGTCTCAAAGACAGGTTGCTGAGGAAGTCACTAATAGTGACTATTCCCATATTTCACAGAATCCTGATGGAAAGGTATGTATTGAGTTTTCAAATAACTCTTCAGCTTATAACTCTCGTATATACAATAGGAGGTCTTTCTCTAGTTATAGGAGGTTACCAGAAATCCAACATATTTCTCAAATAACTCAGGAAGGTCTTAGCTATGAAACAGCTAGAAGAAGGCCTCTATCTCTTCATACTCTAAGTGATACAATGAGCGAAGGATTGGTAGAAAGGGTAAGGATAAACCCTAAGACAAATATTGTCCAAGCAACAGATAGGTTGTCAGATATGGATCCAACTCAGCCAGAAATGGATATCAGTGTTGATAAATCAACTGATCTTAATAATATTTGATTATGTTTAAACAACTTATTGATTTTAGTCCAGGGTCCCTGGCAAGAAAACATATTCAAAGAGAATTTTATAAGAAAAAATGGAACCAATTTAGAATTTGGTTTTTTGAAACTTATAGTGAAAATGATTTTAAAAATATTTCCGAAGATTTTTATGATATTTGTAAATTACATAACAAAATTATTTATTTTGTTCCTTGGTTTATAACTACTTATTTACCTTTATATATAAATGTTATTGAAAGGACTTTCAATACTCAACCTAATTTGCAATTGTCTTTATCTGACAGAAATATTCTTGATGCTCTTACATTAAATGTTAAAACGCATGGATATAATTATGTGGTTGGATATGAGCTTATGTGCCTTTCTTATAGAATTTATTATAAGTTATTAACTACTTTGAATCCTAGATGTAAATTATACGATTCATCTAGTGAAACTATCCTTGTCGAAACTAATTTTGTTAAATCAAAAATTACGACAAGAAGGCCTATTAAATGGGATGAGATCAATTTTCCAGACAAATGGATTTTAAACAATACTGTGTCTCAAAGACAGGTTGTTGAGGAAGTCACTAATAGTGACTATTCCCATATTTCACAGAATCCTGATGGAAAGGTATGTATTGAGTTTCCAAATAACTCTTCAGCTTATAACTCTCCTATATACAATAGGAGGTCTTTCTCTGGTTACAGGAGGTTACCAGAAATCCAACATATTTCTCCAATAAGTCAGGAAGGTCTTAGCTATGAAACAGCTAGAAGAAGGCCTCTATCTCTTCATACTCTAAGTGATACTATGAGCGAAGGATTGGTAGAAAGGGTAAGGATAGACCCTAAGACAAATATTGTCCAAGTAACAGATAGGTTGTCAGATATGGATCCAACTCAGTCAGAAATGGATTTCAGTGTTGATAAATCAACTGATCTTAATAATATTTGATTATGTTTAAACAACTTATTGATTTTAGTCCGGGGTCCCTGGCAATAAAACATATTCAAAGAGAATTTTATAAGAAAAAATGGAACCAATTTAGAATTTGGTTTTTTGAAACTTATAGTGAAAATAATTTAAGAAATATTTCTGAAGATTTTTATGATATTTGTAAATTACATAACAAAATTATTTATTTTGTTCCTTGGTTTATAACTACTTATTTACCTTTATATATAAATGTTATTGAAAGGACTTATAAAGAAAGTGGTGGTGCTATTACTAAAGTCATTTACCCTCCTCAAGCTCCTTTTATTTTACCAAATAATACTGGGATAACTTTTTCAGCTTTTCAAAAGTTTATTGAAACAGATGTTGCCCAGATTACTGTTCAAGAGGTTAATAACCTTATTTCTCAAAATAATTATTTGAGTCTTTATGTTAAAGTCCTTGGTGAACATATCAGTTCTTTAGACAAAAAATTAGATGACTTGATTAAATTAGTAAAAGATTTAGAAAAAATCCCCAAAGAAGAAATAGCTTATACTTCAAAAACTGTTTTAAATGTTCCTACTCATCTTCAACGACCTGTTGATACAACTGGCTTTAAAGTTAAATCTTTTTACAAAGAAGTTGAAGATCTTCTTGATAAAAAATTGTCTGGTTTAGGATCAAAACCCATTTCTAATGATTTTCGTAGAAATGATTATTTTGATCAACTCTCTGGAATCCATTATCCGAATAAAGATGTTTCGAAAGTACACTCCAGAAGATTTAAATCTGGTTATAACCAAAAACAAAAGGTTATAGGAAAAGGAGGTTATGCAACTCTCCCGTCAATGATGACTTATTATTATCCTCGACCTACTCCTCAAGATGTGCTAGTTGAAGAAAGAGATTGGAACCAAACTAACACATCCTACAATGGAAATGAGGTATATGAATGGAATATTGATGCCCTAACTGAAAGACATGTATCCATTGTAGTACATCATATGTTGATGTACTCATCAATTTGTCGTCATACGAATAATAATAATGATCATGCTATCTGTAAAATGATTATAGCAGGTTTTACAGGTCAACTAAGAGGTTGGTGGGAGAATTTCCTCACACCTGAAGAAAGGTATGCAATAATGAATGCATACAAAGAAGAAATTGTAAGAGAAACTGGTACGGATGAGAAGGGTCAACCAGCAGAAAGGACTTCTGTGAAAAAGGTTGAAGATGCAGTTTATACACTTGTTCTAACTATTTTGGAACATTTTAATGGAATATTTTCCAACCAAAATGAAACTATTAGAACTCTTTTAAATGGACTTAAATGTAAACATTTGGGTCATTTCCGATGGTATAAAGATACTTTCATGAGTAGAGTTATGGAACTACCAGAAAGTAAATATGAGTATTGGAAAAATAAATTCATCGATGGTCTTCCCCCATTATTTGCTAACTTATGGAATGTTAATAGGGACATGTACCCAAGAAGGATTAAATCTCTGTAATGAGCTTAAACTTGCTCAACAAATCAAAAGTACTCAAAAGTCTGAAAGATCTCAATTGGGAGATTTTTATACACAATTTGGTATAGAAGGACCGTCTAGTTCCAAGCAAAAGACGGATCAAACTAAGGAAAGATATCATAAGAAGCAACATCGTTCAAAACGATACAAAGAAAAGAAGGAAGAGAAGAAATCTCATAGAAAAGCAACAAGGTTTGCAAAAAAATTTCTCTACGAGGGATTTAAAGAACATTAAATGTTACAAATGTGGACGATTTGGTCATCTTGCAAATAATTGTAAAGCTGATAAGTTCAAAGCTTTGAAATTAGATGAGCCAACCCAGGATAAACTCTATGAGTTACTTTATGAATCAGATTCAGATTCTAATTCTTCTGATAAATCAGAAAATCTTTCAGATTATACCTCAAAGGAAGATATTGAGACTACCAACAATTGTGCAAACTGTCCAGACGGTAATTGTACTTGTGTTCATGATGAATTTTATAAATTGCAATCTCAGTTAGGAGATTCTTATATTGATAAATTACATCAATGTTTTGAAGATTTATCTTTCAAAATGATTTCTTCAGAAAATATTATTGAACTTTTAAAAGATATTTCAGATGAAAATCTCAGAAGTAAGATTTTAAAT
>NC_090804.1:28123685-28128685 GCF_036512215.1 Solanum lycopersicum
GCACGCACGAAGCATATCCTCCAACACTTGAATCGTTCGCTCAGACTGACCATCGGTCTGAGGATGGAACGCAGTAATAAGGTCCAACCTAGTACCCAATTCCGCATGCAATGTTTTCCAAAACTTAGAAGTAAACTGCGTACCTCTATCTGATATGATGGATAGTGGAACCCCATGCAATCGAACAATTTCTGAGATATAGATCTTGGCTAACTTCTCGGCATTGTAAGTCACCTTAACCGGAATAAAATGAGCAGACTTAGTTAACCTATCAACAATCACCCAAATAGAGTCATACTTACCCATTGTCCTTGGAAGACCAACCACAAAGTCCATTGCAATTCTTTCCCACTTCCATTCCGGAATGGGCATTCTCTGAAGTGTTCCTCCGGGCCTTTGGTGTTCATACTTTACTTGTTGACAGTTTGGACACTTGGCAATAAAGTCAACAATATCACGCTTCATTCTACTCCACCAAAAGTGTTGCTTTAGGTCACGATACATCTTGGTTGCACCCGGATGTATAGAATACCTTGAACTATGAGCCTCTGTCAGAATAGTGTTGATCAAATCATCGACGCGGGGTACACATACCCTTCCCTTGATCCTCAAAACACCTTCCTCATTGATTTGTGCTTCCTTAGCCTCTCCTCGCAATACCTTATCTTGAATTCTGCGCAGTTTCTCATCATCAGACTGTCTTCCCTTAATCTTGTCAAGAAAGGAAGATCTTGCCTCCACAGAAGCCAACAATCCTCCCTTCTCATTTACTTCTAATCTCATCAAGTCATTAGCTAGAGTCTGAACCTCTCTAGCCAATGGGCGTCTAGAAGCTTGCAAGTGAGCTAGACTTCCCATGCTTCCCGCCTTTCTACTTAAAGCATCCGCTACAACATTCGCTTTTCCCGGATGATACAAGATAGTGATATCGTAGTCCTTTAGTAGCTCCATCCATCTCCGTTGCCTCAAGTTCAAATCCTTCTGAGTAAAGACATACTGAAGGCTACGATGATCCGTGTAGACCTCACACTTAACCCCATATAAATAGTGTCTCCATTGCTTTAATGCAAACACTACCGCAGCCAATTCCAAATCATGAGTTGGATAGTTACGTTCATGCACCTTTAATTGCCTTGAATCATAAGCAATCACACTCTTCTCTTGCATTAGTACTGCACCCAAACCAGAATAGGATGCATCACAATAAACAATGAAGTTCTTACCCTCTACTGGCAAGGTAAGGATAGGTGCGGTAGTCAACAAAGTCTTGAGCTTATGAAAGCTTTCCTCACATTTGTCCGACCATACAAATGGAACATTCTGCTTAGTCAAGTTCGTCAATTGGGAAGCAATAGAAGAGAATCCCTTGACAAATCGACGGTAGTAGCTAGCTAACCCAACAAAGCTCCTTATTTCTGACACATTAGTAGGTCTTACCCAATTCTTCACTGTCTCAATCTTAGAAGGATCCACCATCACTCCATCCTTAGAAACCACGTGCCCCAAGAAGGACACTGCATATAGCCAAAACTCACACTTAAAGAACTTGGCATAAAGCTTTTTCTCCCTCAACATTTCCAATACCATTCTCAAATGCTCTTCATGTTCCTTCTTGCTCTTTGAGTATACCAATATATCATCAATAAATACGATCACGAAGAGGTCCAAATATGGCTTAAAAATCCCGTTCATCAAGCTCATGAACGCAACAGGGGCATTCGTAAGACCAAAAGACATCACTACAAATTCGTAATGCCCATACCTCGTTCGAAAAGCAGTCTTTGGCACATCCGTTGCCCGTATTTTCAATTGATGATAACCGGATCTCAAGTCAATCTTAGAGAAGACACAAGCACCTTGTAACTGATCGAACAAGTCATCAATGCGGGGAAGAGGATACTTGTTCTTTATGGTTACCTTGTTTAGTTGTCTGTAGTCTATACACATTCGAAAACTCCCATCCTTCTTCTTTACGAACAAAACAGGAGCACCCCAAGGAGATGCACTTGGTCTAATGAAGCCTTTGCTCAACAACTCTTGAAGTTGTGCTTTTAACTCTCTTAACTCCGCGGGAGCCATTCTATAAGGGGGTGTAGAAATGGGGCGAGTACCCGGTTCAAGATCAATACAGAAGTCAATATCCCTATCTGGTGGCATACCAGGAAGATCTGCAGGGAACACATCCAGAAACTCACGGACCACCGAAACTGACTCAATCGAAGGTACTTGGGTAGTTTCATCCTTGAGATGTGCCAAGAAAGCTAAACACCCTTTACTAACCATTTTCTTAGCACGAAGAAAGGAGATGATACGCACCGGATTGGAAGTGTAGTCACCCTCCCACACTAACGGATCTGTCCTAGGCTTGGCTAACGTCATCGTTTTAGCATTACAATGCAAGATCGCAAATTGCAGAGAAAGCCAAGTCATACCCAGAATTACATTAAAATCATCCATTTCTAAGATAACCAAATCTACATAAGTGTTGCTCCCCACAAAGTTCACCAAACAAGACCTATATACCTTTTCAACTACCACAGACTCACCCACCGGAGTAGAAACACGAATAGGCATCTCAAGTAATTCACAATGTAAGTTTAGACCATTAGCAAATGAGGAAGATACATAAGAAAATGTGGATCCAGGATCAAACAATACAGAAGCCATGCAATCACAAACCAGAAGATTACCTGTGATGACAGCATCAGATGCCTCTGCTTCAGTCCGCCCAGGGAAAGCGTAACAATGGGCCCTATCGTTTGTCTGTCCATTGCCCCTACCATTTTGTGATGTAGTGGCTCCAGTTTGCCCATCACCTCGACCATTTTGGTGACCACCATTACCTCGACCACCACGTCCTCCAGAATAACGGCCTCTACCATGACCACCTCTACATCTAGCCATTGGGGGTCTATAACTCTGTTTCGGACAATTCCTCCTAATATGTCCAGTCTCCCCATATCCATAACACTCTCTAGAGTCAAGCATAGGCCTCTCAGAGAAGTGTTGACCGGTCTGAGGTGGACCCCCAACTGCAGTCTGTAGCGAAGACTGAATTGGTCGAACTGAGTAACCTCCGGAACCCTGTCCTCTAGAGTAAGAACCATTAAACTCACCTCCCTTTCGAAACCTCTTTGATGTCGATGCCATGGTGAATTCATCTGGCTTCACTCCTTCCACCTCTACCACGAAACCTACTACTTCTTGGAAGGATTTTGCCGTAGCCGCTACCTGTAAGGCTAAAATCCGTAACTCTGACCTCAACCCCTTCATAAAACGACGAATCCGCTTTTGTGGACTGAAACATAGTTGGGTGGCATACCGGGATAATGCACGAAACTTAGCCTCATATGCATTGACCGACATCCTACCTTGCTCTAGGCTCAAGAACTCATCCCTTTTCCTATCCCTCAAAGTTCGGGGGATATACTTCTCCATAAACAAGCTAGAGAATGAGGCCCAAGTCATAGGTGGTGCCTCTGTTGGTTGACACTCAATATGTGACCGCCACCACATTTTGGCGTTCCCTTGAAACTGATAAGTCACAAACTCCACACCAAATCGTTCTACTATACCCATCTTGTGTAGTAGCTCGTGACAGTCAACCAGAAAATCATAAGCATCCTCCGATTCAGCACCCTTGAAGACCGGAGGTTTCAATTTCAAGAACTTACTGAAAAGTTCATGCTGATCATTTGTCATTATAGGCCCAGTAGTCAGACGTGGAAATGTGCCTATGTCCAATGAGGCATCCATACGAGGAGCCATAGTGGTTGCATGTTGTACTTCTGAAACCGGAGGTGTTGGCGCAGAAAACACTAGAGGTGCCTGACCTTGATCAGACAACCCACTGAGATAGGCGAGAACCTGATTGATCATCTCTGGGGTAGGTTGGGGTGGCAATCCCTCATTCTGCACTTGTTCAGTTTCCCCATCCTCCCCTTCTCTTATTACTTCCTCAATCGGTGGAGGAGTCACTGCCCTAGTATCAGATGGGCTAGGTGCTCGTCCTCTTCCCCTAGAGGACGTCCTCCCACGACCTCTACCACGGCCTCTTGCCGCTTCTCTTCCTCGAGCTACAGCCCTAGTGGCTGGCTCAGACGCACCCTGTCCCGCCGGTGCTGGTGTTGGTGTTGGCGTAGTCGTTGCTCTAGTTCTAACCATCTGCGAAAGAGAGTGAAGATGGTCAGATACCAATTTGTATCACCTAGATACCAATTGGATTCAAGTAGTAGCACGAAAGAAAGAAAGAAAGAATGGAATTTTCCTAAAGTCTTATAGCCTCTCAAAGAAAAGTAAAGGCGTCCCCCTACCGTTCCTTAAGACTCTACTAGACTCGTTCTTGTGTGATGAGACCAACGAACCTAAGGCTCTGATACCAAGTTTGTCACAACCCAAACCGGGTTGTGACTGGCACCCACACTTACCCTCCTATGTGAGCGAACCAACCAATATAACCTTAACATTTCAATATAATATCAACAGAAAGTAATGCGGAAGACTTAAACTCATTAAATAAAGACTAATTCATTAACTTCTAAAATTCAACATCTATTATTCCCCAAAATCTGGAAGTCATCGTCACAAGAACATCTACGATAAAATGACTAAACTAAGAGTATTCTAAAAGCTAAAAATACATAAGAAGCTAGTCCATGCCGGAAGTTCAAGGCATCAAGACTTGAAGAAGAAGATCCAGTCCAAGCTAGAAGCATTAGCTCACCCTGAATTTCCGATGTAGTAGGACTGGCTTGAATTACTGTTGAGTTGAAGACGATGGCACGTTTGCTGCACTCCACAAATAAACAAGAAGAAAACATAAAAGTAGGGGTCAGTACAAAACACGGGTACTGAGTAGATATCATCGGCCAACTCAAAATAGAAATCAATATATACCGAGTAATATCATAAAATCAACTATGATACTCAACAAGTAGCAACAACAAATACTATATCATTAACAATTACCGTCAAGTTCACACATGAGGACTCAAGCCTCG
>NC_090804.1:28136185-28148685 GCF_036512215.1 Solanum lycopersicum
ACGAACCGACACGTAGATTTAGGAGATCGGGTGTCACGAATCGACACGTAGATTTAGGGGATCGGGTATCACGAACCGACACGTAGATTTTAGGGGATCGGAGTGTCACGTACCGACATAAGAGGATTAATGAATATGAGGGAGCGGAGTGTCACGTACCGACACAAGAGAAATAAAGATAATGAATCTTGAAAGATGTTAATATACTCAATCTAATGAACATGATTCCCAAATGAGTATGGTATTGAGGCTTGAGTCCTCATGTGTGAACTTGACGGTAATTGTTAATGATATAGTGCTTGTTGTTGCTACATGTTAAGTATCATAGTTGATTTTATGATATTACTTGGTATATATTGATTTCTATTTTGAGTTGGCCGATGATATCTACTTAGTACCCGTGTTTTGTACTGAGCCCTACTTTTATTGTTTTCTTCTTGTTTAATTGTGGAGTGCAGCAAACGTGCCGTCATCTTCGACTCAACAGTAACTCTAGCCAGTCTTCGTCACATCGGATCTTCTGGGTGAGCTAATGTTTCTAGCTTGGACTGGATCTTCTTCCTCATGTCTTGATGCCTCGAAGTTCCGGCATGGACTAGCTTTTATGTATTTTTAGCTTATTAGAATACTCTTAGTTTAGTAATTTGATCATAGATGTTCTTGTGGTGATGACTTCCAGATTTTTGGGATAATAATAGTTATTGATTTTATTAATGAGTTTAAGTCTGCCGCATTACTTTCTGTTGATATTATATTGAAATGTTAAGGATTAAATTGGTTGGTTCGCTCACATAGGAGGGTAAGTGTGGGTGCCAGTCGCGGCTCGGTTTTGGGTCGTGACAAACTTGGTATCAGAGCATTAGGTTCGTTGGTCTCATCACACAAGAACGAGTCTAGTAGAGTCTTAAGGAACGGTAGGGGGACGCCTTTACTTTTCTTTAAGAGGCTATAAGACTTTAGCAAAATTCCATTCTTTCTTTCTTTCTTTCGTGCTATTACTTGGGTCCAATTGGTATCTAGGTGATACAAATTGGTATCTGACCATCTTCACTCTCTTTTGCAGATGGTTAGAACTAGAGCGACGACTACGCCAACACCAACACCAGCACCGGCGGGACAGGGTGCGTCTGAGCCAGCCACTGGGGCTGTAGCTCGAGGAAGAGCAGCGGCAAGAGGCCGTGGTAGAGGTCGTGGGAGGACGTCCTCTAGGGGAAGAGGACGAGCACCTAGCCCATCTGATACTAGGGCAGTGACTCCTCCACCGACTGAGGAAGTAATAAGAGAAGGGGAGGATGGGGAAAATAAACAAGTACAGAATGAGGGATTGCCACCCCAGCCTACCCCAGAGATGATAAATCAGGTGCTCGCTTATCTTAGTGGGTTGTCCGATCAGGGTCAGGCACCTCCAGTGTTTTCTGCACCAACACCTCCGGTTTCAGAGGTACAACATGCAGCCACTATGGCTCCTCGTATGGATGCCTCATTGGACATAGGCACGTTTCCACGTCTGACTACTGGGCCTATAATGACAAATGATCAGCATGAACTTTTCAATAAGTTCTTGAAATTGAAACCTCCAGTCTTCAAGGGTGCTGAATCTGAGGATGCTTACGATTTTCTGGTTGACTGTCATGAGCTACTACACAAGATGGGTATAGTAGAACGGTTTGGTGTTGAGTTCGTGAGTTATCAGTTTCAAGGGAACGCCAAAATGTGGTGGCGGTCACATGTTGAGTGTCAACCAACAGAGGCACCACCTATGACTTGGGCCTCATTCTCTAGCTTGTTTATGGAGAAGTATATCCCCCGGACTTTGAGGGATAGGAAAAGGGATGAGTTCTTGAGCCTAGAGCAAGGTAGGATGTCGGTCAATGCATATGAGGCTAAGTTTCGTGCACTATCCAGATATGCCACTCAACTATGTTTCAGTCCACAAGAGCGGATTCGTCGCTTTGTGAAGGGGTTGAGGTCAGAGTTGCGGATTTTAGCCTTACAAGTAGCGGCTACGGCAAAATCCTTCCAAGAAGTGGTAGATTTCGTGGTAGAGGTGGAAGGAGTGAAGCCAGATGAATTCACCATGGCATCAACGTCAAAGAGGTTTCGAAAGGGAGGTGAGTTTAATGGTTCTTACTCTAGAGGACAGGGTTCCGGAGGTTACTCAGTTCGACCCATTCAGTCTTCACTACAGACTGTAGTTGGGGGTCCACCTCAGACCGGTCAACACTTCTCTGAGAGACCTATGCTTGACTCCAGAGAGTGTTATGGATGTGGGGAGACTGGACATATTAGGAGGAATTGTCCAAAACAGAGTTATAGACCCCCAATGGCTAGAGGTAGAGGTGGTCATGGTAGAGGCCGTTATTCTGGAGGACGTGGTGGTCGAGGTAATGGTGGTCACCAAAACGGCCGAGGTGATGGGCAAAACGGAGCCACTACATCACAACATGGTAGGGGCAATGGACAGACAAACGATAGGGCCCATTGTTACGCTTTCCCTGGGCGGTCTGAAGCGGAGGCATCTGATGCTGTCATCACAGGTAATCTTCTGGTTTGTGATTGCGTGGCTTCTGTATTGTTTGATCCTGGATCCACATTTTCTTATGTATCTTCCTCATTTGCTAGTGGTCTAAATTTACATTGTGAATTACTTGATATGCCTATTCGTGTTTCTACTCCGGTGGGTGAGTCTTTGGTAGTTGAAAAGGTATATAGGTCTTGTTTGGTGAACTTTGTGGGGAGCAACACTTATGTAGATTTGGTTATCTTAGAAATGGATGATTTTGATGTAATTCTGGGTATGACTTGGCTTTCTCCGCAATTTGCGATCTTGGATTGTAATGCTAAAATGGTGACGTTAGCCAAGCCTGGGACAGATCCGTTAGTGTGGGAGGGTGACTACACTTCCAATCCGGTGCGTATTATCTCCTTTCTTCGTGCTAAGAAAATGGTTAGTAAAGGGTGTTTAGCTTTCTTGTCACATCTCAAGGATGACACTACCCAAGTACCTTCGATTGAGTCGGTTCGGTGGTCCGCGAGTTTCTGGATGTGTTCCCTGCAGATCTTCCTGGTATGCCACCAGATAGGGATATTGACTTCTGTATTGATCTTGAACCGGGTACTCGCCCCATTTCTATACCCCCTTATAGAATGGCTCCCGCGGAGTCAAGAGAGTTAAAAGCACAACTTCAAGAGTTGTTGAGCAAAGGCTTCATTAGACCAAGTGCATCTCCTTGGGGTGCTCCGGTTTTGTTTGTAAAGAAGAAGGATGGGAGTTTTCGGATGTGCATCGACTACCGGCAGTTGAACAAGGTAACCATAAAGAACAAGTATCCTCTTCCTCGCATTGATGACTTGTTCGATCAGTTACAAGGTGCTTGTGTCTTCTCTAAGATTGACTTGAGATCCGATTATCATCAATTGAAAATACGGGCAACGGATGTGCCAAAGACTGCTTTTAGAACCAGGTATGGGCATTACGAATTTGTAGTGATGTCTTTTGGTCTTACGAATTCCCCTGCTGCGTTCATGAGTTTGATGAACGGAATTTTTAAGCCATATTTGGATCTCTTTGTGATCGTATTTATTGATGATATACTGATATACTCTAAAAGTAAGGAGGAACATGAGGAGCATTTGAGAATGGTATTGGAAATGTTGAGGGAGAAAAAGCTTTATGCCAAGTTCTCTAAGTGTGAGTTTTGGCTAGATGCAGTGTCCTTCTTGGGGCACGTGGTTTCCAAGGATGGAGTGATGGTGGATCCTTCTAAGATTGAGACAGTGAAGAATTGGGTAAGACCTACTAATGTGTCAGAAATAAGGAGCTTTGTTGGGTTAGCTAGCTACTACCGCCGATTTGTCAAGGGATTCTCTTCTATTGCTTCCCAACTGACAAACTTGACTAAGCAAAATGTTCCATTCATATGGTCGGATGAGTGTGAGGAAAGCTTTCAGAAGCTCAAGACTTTGTTGACTACCGCACCCATTCTCACCTTGCCAGTGGAAGGTAAGAATTTTATTGTCTATTGTGATGCATCCTATTCGGGTTTGGGTGCAGTGCTAATACAAGAGAAGAATGTGATTGCTTATGCTTCAAGACAATTAAAAGTGCATGAACGTAACTATCCAACTCATGATTTGGAATTGGATGCGGTAGTGTTTGCATTAAAGCAATGGAGACACTATTTATATGGGGTTAAGTGTGAGGTCTATACGGATCATCGTAGCCTACGTATGTCTTTACTCAGAAAGATTTGAACTTGAGACAGAGGAGATGGATGGAACTACTGAAGGACTACGACATCACTATTCTGTATCATCCGGGGAAGGCGAATGTTGTAGCGGATGCTTTAAGTAGAAAGGCGGGAAGCATGGGAAGTCTAGCTCACTTGCAAGCTTCTAGACGCCCATTGGCTAGAGAAGTTCAGATTCTGGCTAACGACCTTATGAGGTTAGAAGTAAATGAGAAGGGAGGATTATTGGCTTGTGTGGAGGCAAGATCTTCTTTTCTTGACAAGATTAAGGGAAAGCAGTTTAATGATGAGAAATTGATCCGGATCCGAGATAAAGTGTTGCGAGGAGAGGCTAAGGAAGCACAAATCGATGAGGAAGGTGTTTTGAGAATCAAGGGAAGGGTATGTGTACCCCGAGTTGACGATTTGATCAACACTATTCTGACAGAGGATCATAGTTCAAGGTATTCAATACATCCAGGTGCAACCAAGATGTACCGTGACCTAAAGCAACACTTTTGGTGGAGTAGAATGAAGCGTGATATTGTAGATTTTATTGCCAAATGTCCAAACTGTCAACAAGTAAAGTATGAACACCAAAGGCCCGGAGGAACACTTCAGAGAATGCCCATTCCTGAATGGAAGTGGGAGAGAATCGCAATGGACTTCGTGGTTGGTCTTCCAAAGACGATGGGTAAGAACGATTCCATCTGGGTGATTGTTGATAGGTTAACTAAGTCTGCTCATTTCATTCCGGTCAAGGTGACTTACAATGCGGAGAAGTTAGCCAAAATCTATATCCCAGAAATTGTTTGGTTGCATGGGGTTCCACTATCCATCATATCAGATAGAGGTACCCAGTTTACTTCTAAGTTTTGGAAAACACTGCATGCGGAATTGGGTACTAGGTTGGACCTTAGTACCGCGTTCCATCCTCAGACCGATGGTCAGTCTGAGCGAACGATTCAAGTGTTGGAGGATATGCTTCGCGCATGTGTGATAGAGTTTGGAGGCCATTGGGATAGCTTCTTACCCTTAGCGGAATTTTCATACAATAATAGCTATCACTCAAGCATTGATATGGCTCCATTTGAAGCATTGTATGGTAGGAGATGTAGGTCCCCCATTGGTTGGTTTGATGCGTTCGAGGTTAGACCTTGGGGTACTGATCTCTTGAGGGATTCGATGGAGAAGGTGAAATCTATTCAAGAAAAGCTTCCAGCGGCGGAAAGTAGACAAAAAGAATATGCAGATCGAAAGGTTAGAGACTTAGAGTTCATGGAGGGAGAACAAGTCTTGCTGAAGGTTTCGCCCATGAAAGGGGTGATGCGGTTTGGTAAAAGGGGTAAGCTAAGTCCAAGGTACATTGGTCCCTTTGAAGTACTTAAGCGAGTAGGGGAGGTGGCTTATGAGTTAGCCTTGCCTCCAGGGCTGTCCGGAGTACATCCGGTATTCCATGTGTCGATGTTGAAAAGATACCATGGGGATGGAAACTACATTATCCGTTGGGATTCAGTTCTGCTTGACGAGAATTTGTCTTATGAGGAGGAACCTGTTGCCATTCTAGATAGGGAAATTCGCAAGTTGAGATCAAGAGAGATTGCATCCATCAAGGTGCAATGGAAGAATCGGTCGGTTGAAGAAGCAACTTGGGAGAAGGAGGTCGATGTGCGAAAAAGATACCCACACCTGTTTACAGATTCAGGTACTTCTTTTCGCCCTTGTTTTCCTTCTTGTGATAGTTCGGGGACGAACGATGGGTAAATTGGTATCTATTGTAACGACCTATTTAGTCATTTTGAGCAGCAGACTTCAATTCTGGAAAAACTGGCAGAAGCGACGGACCCCAAGACGGACCGTCATAGGCACGACGGACCGTCGCAGGGTCTCATTTCAAAACACTTACAAAATCTGAAATTGGGTACTGAAAATCGACTCTCTGAACTTCGTGACGGAATGGCAGGACGGACCGTCACAGACTCTTCAGAGAAATTGAGTCTCTGAACTCTGTGACGGGCAGCAGGAAGGACCTCCGCAGGCGCGACGGGCCGTCACAGACTGCGAAATCCCAGTCTGGGTCGGATTTCTTTATACGTTTTAAGGGACGTTTTTGACTATTCCTGCTTTAATTATAAAGTTAGTGGGTTAATGTTAATAAGTCTAACTACTTGGGGGTCAAAAGAGGTAACCTTAAGTTAATTAGCGGGTTATTATTGTCATCTTTTATTCTTAATTATATACTAATTAGGGTAAAAGAAAGAGGGTTGGAATAAAGAAAATAGAAAGAACAAGAGAGAGAGGGAGAATCGAACGAGGAAGAAAGAAGAACAAAGCTTTGGGAATTTGCTTGCTTGATCACTAGTCTTCGGTGGAGGTAGGTTATGGTTTTCATGCTTTCATAGTAAACTCTTAATAGAGAATGATATGTATTGATAGTATTGTAAACCCTGCTATGTGCTTAATTGTATGCATGCATGAACGTGATTATATAATTGTGATTATATTAAGCATGATGAAGTTATTGAATCCCAAATCTTGATAAAAACCTAATCTCTATTTAATGATGATGCCTTGGTAAGGGAGAAGGCTTGATGAACTAAAGTAATGAGATTGATGATGCCTTGGTAAGGGAGAAGGCTTGATGAATTGATAGAAGGAGATTAGGGGATCGGGTGTCACGAACCGATACGTAGATTTAGGGGATCGGGTGTCACGAACTGACACATAGATTTAGGGGATCGAGTGTCACGAACCGACACGTAGATTTAGGGGATCGGGTATCACGAACCGACACGTAGATTTGGGGGATCGGGTGTCACGAACCGACACGTAGATTTAGGGGATCGGGTGTCACGAACCGACACGTAGATTTAGTGGATCGGGTGTCACGAACCGATACGTAGATTTTAGGCGATCGGAGTGTCACGTACCGACACAAGAGGATTAATGAATATGAGGGAGCGGAGTGTCACGTACCGACACAAGAGAAATAAAGATAAAGAATTTTGAAAGATGTTAATATACTCAATCTAATGAACATGATTCCCAAATGAGTATGGTATTGAGGCTTGAGTCCTCATGTGTGAACTTGACGGTAATTGTTAATGATATAGTGCTTGTTGTTGCTACATGTTGAGTATCATAGTTGATTTTATGATATTACTTGGTATATGTTGATTTCTATTTTGAGTTGGCCAATGATATCTACTCAGTACCCGTGTTTTGTACTGAGCCCTACTTTTATTGTTTTCTTCTTGTTTAATTGTGGAGTGCAGCAAACGTGCCGTCATCTTCGACTCAACAGTAACTCTAGCCAGTCTTCGTCACATCGGATCTTCTGGGTGAGCTAATGTTTCTAGCTTGGACTAGATCTTCTTCCTCATGTCTTGATGCCTTGAAGTTCCGGCATGGACTAGCTTTTATGTACTTTTAGCTTATTAGAATACTCTTAGTTTAGTAATTTGATCATAGATGTTCTTGTGGTGATAACTTCCAGATTTTGGGGATAATAATAGTTATTGATTTTATTAATGAGTTTAAGTCTTCCGCATTACTTTCTGTTGATATTATATTGAAATGTTAAGGATTAGATTGGTTGGTTCGCTTACATAGGAGGGTAAGTGTGGGTGCCAGTCGCGGCTCGGTTTTGGGTCGTGACAAACTACAACAACAACAACAATAATAATAATAATAATAATAATAGTAATAGTAATAGTAATAGTAATAATAATAATAATAATATTTATAATAATAATAATAATAATAATAATAATAATAATAATAATAATGAATAAAATATAATCTTCTTCTCTCCATATGCTCTCGGCGTTGGTTAGTTAACTTGCGTAGTGAAGGTGAAATGGCGAGGAGAAGAGGAAGAGGACGAGGAAGAGGCCGGAAAACATCAATAATGACAGTTGGTAGCTCAGTTGGAGCACGAGTGGAAGTAATAGAGGTAAATGAACAAGAACAAGCTCAAAATGAAGAAAGGAATTTCGAAGAAGGAGTTTTTGTGAGCTCCAAAGTATCTAAAAGATTGTGCTTAAATTCTGCATCAGAAAAGGAGGAAGCTCATGAGAACTCAGATCTAGTGCAATTAGAAGCTGGGAGCAAGGTGGAAGGCAATGGAATAGTAACTAAGAAGATGGATGGGAATACTGAAGATGCTGAAAGTAATGAAGGCAGTGGAGAGGAAAAGAGCAAGGATTACAAAGAACCATGGTTAATGTGTTTAAGAATAGCTGTGCAGCTAATATTGGTATGCAGCTGACTTATTTTCCACCACAAATAGTTAATGGAGAAGCAATGGTTCTGCTGGAAGGGAAAGAGGTTCAGGATGAAGAGGATAAGTGGAAATGTGCACTCATAGCATATGTAGTTGGAGAATGCCCTGTGTATGATGCCATGAACAAATATATAATGATGAACATGTCAAAAGTAGGCAAACCAGATGTGTTTTTACATGAAGAAGGGTATTTTATAATTATGTTTAAGAACCTGAATTATATGAATGCGATTCTACACTCTGGGTCATATACTATAAGCAATCGACCTATCATATTGAAACAATGGTGCCCAAATTTTGATTTTGGAAAGGAGTTCTTAGCTGAAATACCTCTATGGGTTAATTTTCCAAAGTTACCTCTTAATTGTTGGGGAGTGGGATCACTGAGTAGAATTGCAAGTGCTATTGGTGTGCCATTATTTGCTGATGAATGTACTACAAAGCAAATAAGAATATCCCCTACTAGAATGCTTATTGAAGTTAATTTTATTAAACCTATTCCTCAGCAGATCACAGTTATGGATCCAAATGGAAGAACCTTCATGTAGGAAGTTGTGATGGAGTGGAAGCCTCAATATTGTGATAAATGTCAAAAGATTGGACACCAATGTCAACCAGTAACACCGGAGGAGCTACCAAAGAAGAGAAAGCCTTGGAAAAAAGTAACACAGACCTGGCAATATAAAGTGCCAATTCAACAGCAGGAGAGGAAAGATGATCAAATGAAGATACCAGCAGTAGATGGAAATAATGCACAAGAGGAGAAACAAGAGATAGAGAAAGGAGAGGAACAGGAAATCAAACAAACACCTGAGCTCAATCTAAGGCCTCATACTGGAAGTAAGCATCTGGAGTTCAGTCTATCAAATTTTCCTATGCTTTCAGCTATACCAAATAGAAATGGATTTGAGAGTCTAAGGAATAGCAAACTTGCTTCACTGCCTGTTGATAGAGGTGGAGCCTTTAAGACTTGTTAATGAAGTGGAGTGTCTGGAATGTGAGGGGTATGAATAAAAGGTATAAGCAGAAGGAGATCAAGCTGCTTTTACAACAAAATAAGGCTTCATTAGCAGGATTAATTGAAACAAGAGTTAAAGAGGTTAATATCAAAGCTGTTTTAAAAGTAATATTTCCAGGATGGAGGATCATACATAATTATAAGGAGGCTGCAAATGGTAGAATTTGGATAATATGGGATGAAAGTTGGTATGATATCAAGTTAATAAATAGCTCAGCTCAAATGATCCATTGTCATATAAATGAAAGAAGCAAAGGATATCAATTTAATCTCACAGTGGTATATGGTTTTAATACTTTAGAACAGAGAAAAAGCTTATGGAATGACTTGAAGATGTTGGTTCAAAGTATCTCATCTCCTTGGCTCATAATAGGAGATTTTAAGGCTATTTTATCCCCTAAAGATAGATTAGCAGGGGCTCCTGTTACTCTGAATGTGATAAGGTATTTTGAAGAATTTGTTAAGGACATGGGCATCACTGAAGTACAATGGAAAGACAATTATTATACTTGGACCAATAAACAGATAGGTAATGCAAGAATTGCTAGTAGAATTGATAGAGCCTTTGGGAATGATACTTAGATGGATAAATGGGGTCATGCTGCTATAGAATATGGAAATCCAGGTGTGTCTGATCATAGCCCTATGCATTTGCTTCTTCATCAAAGTTATCATCAGATCAGAGTGAGTTTTAAGTTCTTTAATGTATGGATTGAACATGAATCCTTTTTGGAACTGGTGGATAAAGTCTGGAAGCAGAAGAATGGAACTGAAGTAATGAAGGATATATGGTATAAGTTAAAGGCACTCCAGCCTTTCTTGAGACAATTAAATAGGAGAGAGTTTCAATATATAGGCCAAAAGATTGAGAAGACAAGAAGTGAGCTGGTAGAACTTCAAGATCAGCTTTATAACCAGGCAAGTGATGAGCTAGTTATTAAAGAAAAGGAGTTACTAATAAAGCTGGAAAAGTGGTCAATGATAGAGAAAAGTGCTCTAAGACAAAATACAAGAGCAAGATGGATTAAACTTGGAGATGCAAACAACAAATACTTCAGTTCAGTGATAAAGGAGAGAACTCAAAAGAAGCATATTAGAAGTATATTATTTATAGATGGAAGGATGCTATATGAACTCCAAGAGATTCAAGAAGAGTTTGTTAGGTTTTATAAAAGTCTTATGGGATCTTCAGCAGGTAAACTCCCAGCTATAAATGTTCAGGAGATGAAAAGAGAGACTGTATTGTCAAAGCAGCAAAGAATCCAATTATGTATAGACATAACAGAACAGGAGATTTATACAGCATTGTAGTCTATTGTGAATGATAAGGCTCCAAGTCTAGATGGCTATAATGCACTTTTCTTTAAGCATACTTGGAAGATCATTAAAAGGGATGTTATTGAGGCTGTCAAAAGCTTCTTCACAATAGGAAAGTTGTTTAAGCCTTCCAACTGCACTCTTGTGTCTTTAATTCCAAAAGTTCAAAGTCCTAAAACTGTGAAGGAGTATAGGGCAATTGCTTGTTGCACTGTTCTATATAAAATCATTTCAAAGGTGATAACAAAAAGAATGCATGATGTTATTCATACAGTTATATGTGATAGTCAGGCTGGATTTATACCAGGGAGGAAAATTGCAGATAACATTATTCTGGCTCATGAATTTGTCAAGGCTTATACTAGGAAGAATATTTCTCCTAGAAGCATGCTTAAGATTGATCTACAAAAAGCCTATGATTCAATTGAGTGGTCTTTCTTAGAACAAGTAATGGTAGGCTTGGGATTTCCAGAGATGTTTATTCAATGGGTGATGCAGTGTGTCAAAACAGTGAATTATACTATTGTTGTTAATGGACAAACTACTCAAAGATTTGATGCAGCTAAAGGACTCAGACAAGGGGATCCTATGTCACCTTTTTTGTTTGCCATAGAAATGGAATATCTTAGTAGGATCCTCAAAGGACTTAAAGAAGAGAAAGCCTTCAAATATCATCCTAAATGCTCTAAGCTGGACATTACACACTTATGTTTTGCAGATGATTTGCTATAGTTTTCAAGAGGAGATCTGGAGTCCATCAAGATACTTCAAAGGTGCTTTTCAGAGTTCTCTCAAGCTTCTGGACTGCAAGCAAATCTTACAAAAAGTTCCATATACTGTGGTGGAGTTCAAATTGAGGTGAGACAACAAATTATTCAACAACTTGGTTATACAATGGAAGAGATACCTTTTAAATACTTGGGAGTGCCTCTTTCAACAAAGAAGTTGACTATAATCCAGTGGTATCCACTCATTGACAAGATCATGTAAAGAATCAACTCATGGACAGCAAAAAAATTGTCTTATGCAGAAAGAACTCAATTAATTATGACTGTTCTGTTTGGTGTACAGTCATATTTGGCTCAACTCTTTATTATTCCTGTAAAAATAATTAAAGTGATTGAAGGATTATGTAGAAGTTACTTATGGTCAGGGTTGGTTACGTTACAAAAAAGGCATTGATAGCATGGGAGAAAGTATGTTCTCATAAATATGAAGGAGGTATGGGGTTGATCAATATGAAAGTGTGGAATAGAGCTGCAGTTGCTAAACTCTGTTGGGATTTAGCTAACAAGGAAGATAAGTTATGGATAAAATGGATACATGCATACTATATAAAAGGGCAGAGGGGGTGACAAATGAGGAAACATAGAAGCTGGATGATACAGAAAGTAATTAATGCAAAGCAAATTGTGGAGCAGGTTCTGCAAGTACAAGGCAGAGGTAATGGGATGATCAGGAAACTTTATTGTCACGTGAAAGGAGAACAACCCAGGCCATCATGGACTTGTCTTATGTTCAACAATGCAGCAAAACCAAAAGCTTACTTTTCAATGTGGATCATGATGAATCAAAAGCTAGCGACAGTTGACAGATTGGCTCAATGGGGAGTAGCAATAAATAAGACATGTGTGTTATGCACGAATGCTGA
>NC_090804.1:28151185-28154124 GCF_036512215.1 Solanum lycopersicum
CAAAATTGCCTCTAAACTGCTGGGGTGTGGGATCGTTGAGTAGGATTGCAAGTGCTATAGGAGTCCCCTTTTTGCTGATGAATGTACCACTAAGCAAACTAGAATATCATACGCTAGAATGCTTGTTGAAGTGAATGTTACAAAAGCTATACCTCAGAAGATAACAGTAGTGGATCCAAATGGGAAGACCTTTATGCAAGATGTTGAGCTAGAATGGAGGCCTCAATACTGTGATAAGTGCCAGAAGATAGGGCATGTGTGTAAGATGGAACAAGCAGCAAAAGAAGAGATGCCAAAGAGAAGAAGGCCTTGTAAAAAAGTAACTCAAACCTGGCAATATAAAGGCCCAGTTTCACAATCAATTGAGCAAGAAAAGGTGGAGGAACAAAGGCAAGAGATCAATATTAGGCCACAGGAAGAACAACAGGAGAAGGAACAGGAGATAGTACAAAAGTTAGATCAACAAACACCAAAAGAATTATAAACAGACTAATGTAGATGGACAACTGGACCTGAGTTTGGCTAATTTTCCTATGCTGAAAGCTATACCAACAAGGAATGGCTTTGAGAGCCTCATGCATAATAAAATGACTTCACTTACTGTTGATAGAGATAGAGCCCCAAAGATTAGTTGATGAAATGGTTTTTCTGGAATGTGAGAGGTATGAATAAGAGGTATAAGCAGAAGGAGATTAAGATGTTGTTACATCAGAATAAAGTTAATATGGCAGGGTTAATTGAAACAAGAGTTAAGGAGAAAAATATGAAAACAGTTCTTAAAAGGATAGTGCCTAGGTGGAAGATGATTAATAACTATAATGATAGTCCTAATTGAAGAATCTAGCTGGTTTGGGATGATAATTGGAATGAGATTAAGGTGATTAATAGTTCAGCTCAATTCTTGCACTGTCAGGTTAATGAGAGAAGCAAAGATTATCAGTTTATCGTAATTGTAGTGTATGGTTTTAATACAGTGGAACAGAGAAAAAGTTTATGGCAGGAAATGAAGACAATGTCAAAAGGTGTTACTCAGCCTTGGCTCATTGCAGGAGATTTTAATGCTATTCTCTCTACTAAGGATAGGTTAGATGGAGGGCCTGTTACTAAGAATGAAATACAAGCCTTTGGTGATTGTGTGAGAGATATGGAGGTTACTGAATTGCAGTGGAAAGGGAACTACTATACCTGGAATAATAAACAGTGTGGAGAAGATAGAATATCAAGTAGAATTGATTGAGCATTTGGGAATGATGAATGGATGGATAAATAGGGACATGTCATTACTGAGTATGGGAATCCAAATATATCTGATCATAGCCCTATGATGATAGTATTACAAAAAACACACCAGTATGGAAAAGTCAATTTTAAATTCTTTAATATATGGACTGAACATGAAAGTTTCATGGATAAGGTGGATGAAGTATGGAGAAAAGACTATGGGAATAGCAAAATGAAACAAGTGTGGAGGAAATTGAAGAACCTTCAGCCAGTTTTAACTCAGATGAATAAAAAAGAGTTTAAATATATTGGGAAGAATATTGAGATGGGTAAAGTGGAAATTGCAAATGTCCAAGATAAAAATAATAATAATAATAATAATAATAATAATAATAATAATAATAATAATAATAATAATAATAATAATAACAATAATAATAACAATAATAACAATAATAACAATAATAACAATAATAACAATAATAATAATAATAATAATAATAATAATAATAATAATAATAATAATAATAATAATAATAATAATAATAATAATAATAATAATAATAATAATAATAATAATAATAATAATAATAATAATAATAATAATAATAATAATAATAATAATAATAATAATAATAATAATAATAATAACAATAATAACAATAATAACAATAATAATAATAATAATAATAATAATAATAATAATAATAATAATAATAATAATAATAATAATAATAATAATAATAATAATAATAATAATAATAATAATAATAATATAATAATAATAATAATAATAATAATAATAATAATAATAATAATAATAATAATAATAATAATAATAATAATAATAATAATAATAATAATAATAATAATAATAATAATAATAATAATAATAATAATAATAATAATAATAATAATAATAATAATAATAATAATAATAATAATAATAATAATAATAATAATAATAATAATAATAATAATAATAATAATAATAATAATAATAATAATAATAATAATAATAATAATAATAATAATAATAATAATAATAATAATAATAATAATAATAATAATAATAATAATAATAATAATAATAATAATAATAATAATAATAATAATAATAATAATAATAATAATAATAATAATAATAATAATAATAATAATAATAATAATAATAATAATAATAATAATAATAATAATAATAATAATAATAATAATAATAATAATAATAATAATAATAATAATAATAATAATAATAATAATAATAATAATAATAATAATAATAATAATAATAATAATAATAATAATAATAATAATAATAATAATAATAATAATAATAATAATAATAATAATAATAATAATAATAATAATAATAATAATAATAATAATAATAATAATAATAATAATAATAATAATAATAATAATAATAATAATAATAATAATAATAATAATAATAATAATAATAATAATAATAATAATAATAATAATAATAATAATAATAATAATAATAATAATAATAATAATAATAATAATAATAATAATAATAATAATAATAATAATAATAATAATAATAATAATAATAATAATAATAATAATAATAATAATAATAATAATAATAATAATAATAATAATAATAATAATAATAATAATAATAATAATAATAATAATAATAATAATAATAATAATAATAATAATAATAATAATAATAATAATAATAATAA